>NW_028243253.1:0-30014 GCF_964263255.1 Lissotriton vulgaris
GGAGTGCCTAATTACAGAGACAGCAATAGGGGTAAGTATGAGCGTAAAATCCGTACCGCTCGCGGAATTTGCGGATTTTCGGCAAATTCGCAATCTGCAAATTCTCGTGAATTTGCCGACAATTCGCAAATTTACGCGCAGCTGATTTTTTTGCTTGGTCGCGCTTGACAAATACAATATTGCGGCATGCGGCATTTACTTACCGTCATTCAGCATTTGAAGAGTTGTTTTCCTCCATTTGCGTGTGCTGTGCAATTTTGGATCTTGCCGCGTGATCCAGCGGGAGTTTGTCGACCGCGATTACGTTATCGCGGCTCGCCACCTTGCACAGCGAGAGTTTGTCATTGCGAGTACGTCATAAAGGCTCGTGATCACGTATCGCGGGAGTAAACAATTGCAAACTCGTAGATGCGGCGGGCAGCAACAATCTTGCACTCGCGAAATTGCTAAATTTGCTATTCTGCACAAGAAATCCACCAGCAGGCAGCATAAACCTTCTGAAAATTATGAGTTTTATCAGAATAACTCCTCAGGTTGACATTTGCCTGCACTTTTTTTTGCAAGGAGGCAGTTTTTGGGGGGATGGAAGAAGGAAAGTGCCCCACAGTCTCCAACTTCCTGTTCCTGTCCAGCAGGCTCCTTCCAGTGCTTTGTTCATGTCCTGGTCACTTTGATTTGGATCTTGACCTGGAAGGATTACTTTTTGTGGATGCTGCTGGATATTTGGATTTGAGGCCTTTTTGACTTTCTTTGGATCACTTTTGGATTAGAAATTTCACAAGTAAGTTGATGTTGTTTGTTTGGGGGCATGGGTGGCATTGGATTGGGGTTATTTTGGTGTGTTTTTCGATTTTTTGGCTGTTGTTGGGGCCTTTTGCCCAGGGGTACTAAGTGGTGCATGGACTGAGTCTTTCTGTGGGGATCTCTTGAATGTAAACATCATGGAGGGCATGAATGGCATTGGATTGTGGTGATTTTTGTGTGTTTTTCGATTTTTTGGCTGTTGTTAGGGCCTTTTGCCCAGGGGTACTCAGTGGTGCATGGGCCTAGTCTTTCTGTGGGGTCTCTTTAATGTAAACATAATGAAGGGCATGGATGGCATTGGATTGTGGTGATTATTGTGTGTTTTTCGATTTTTTGGCTGTTGTTGGGGCCTTTTGCCGAGGGGTATTCAGTGGTGCATGGACTGAGTCTTTCTGTGGGGTCTCTTTAATGTAAACATCATGGAGGGCATGGATGGCATTGGATTGTGGTGATTTTTGTGTGTTTTTCGATTTTTTGGCTGTTGTTGGGGCCTGTCCATGTGGGTGGGGGCCATTTTGAGGCCTGGTCCAGGCAGGGCCTGGCCATGTGGGTGGGGGTCTAGGGGCTATTTGAAGCCAGGCAGTGTGCTTTGTTGTGCCATAGGCCTGCACCCAGTCTGCCACGCTTTCCTCCATTATGCCCAGGGGTACTCAGTGGTGCATGGACCGAGTCTTTCTGTGGGGTGTCTTGAATTTCAACATGATTGAGGGCATGGATGGCATTGGATTGTGGTGATTTTTGTGTGTTTTTTGATTTTTTGGCTGTTGGGGCCTTTTGCCCAGGGGTACTCAGTGGTGCATGGACTGAGTCTTTCTGTGGGGTCTCTTGAATGTAAACATCATGGAGGGCATGGATGGCATTGGATTGTGGTGATTTTTGTGTGTTTTTCGATTTTTTGGCTGTTGTTGGGGGCTTTTGCCCAGGGGTACTCAGTGGTGCATGGACCGAGTCTTTCTGTGGGGTGTCTTGAATTTCAACATGATTGAGGGCATGGATGGCATTGGATTGTGGTGATTTTTGTGTGTTTTTCGATTTTTTGGCTGTTGGGGCCTTTTGCCCAGGGGTACTCAGTGGTGCATGGGCCTAGTCTTTCTGTGGGGTGTCTTGAATGTAAACATCATTGAGGGCTTGGATGGCATTGGATTGTGGTGATTTGTATGTGGTTTTCGATTTTTTGGGGTGGTGTTGGGGGCTGTCCATGTGGGTGGGGGGCATTTTTAGGCCTGATCCAGGCAGGGCCTGGCCATGTGGGTGGGGGTCTAGGGGCCATTGTGAAGCCAGGCAGTGTGCTTTGTTGCGCCATAGGCCTGCACCCAGTCTGCAATGCTTTCCTCCATTATGCCCAGGGGTACTCTGTCAGTGGTGCATTTTATTGGTCTTTCCATTTTGGGGGGTGGGTATAATAAAAATGCTTACTTGCTATTAATTGAAGCGCTACATATGCAACATGTATTTAACTGATGTTCCCCTGGCTTTGTTTGCTTTTAGGTGCAGAAAGACGAATCATCAGCCTCATCGTTCCTCATCAGTGCCAGGAACAAGTCCTGCTGCAGTGTGTGCAGCACAACGTCACATGTGGCCACAGACAACTCTGCAACTTGTGCAACTGCGGCCTGCTGTTCTGACATCTGAAGAAGATGGCCCCAAAAAAAGTTGCCAGTAGCTCCTCTAGCAAGAAAGTTGCCAGTAAGGAGCAGAAGAAGCAAGTGGCGCCACTTACCAAGGAGACTGGTGTGCCGACCGCTGCATTTTTTGGGAAAAAAAGTACGCCTGCAGCAGCAGCGGGGTCTGCTGGGGACCAAGCTGGGAGCAGCACCTCCGCTCCATCGGGCTCAGTGCCACCACAACCACCCCAACTTAGGTCCAAGCCCTTGAGTGCTGCAGAGGAAGCCAGTATAGTTGTTCAATCACCATCGACCAGTGATGTTGGCTCATCGCAAGAAAGTAAATAAAGTAATAATAGTTCTGTCGGACAGAAATACACACTGTTTTAGTATTTCAATGTTTCCTTTCTTCAGTCTCGTACCTAACCAGGATATCAAGACAGGTGTACTAATACATTCACAAACGAACACACTGACCACAAAGAAAAATGAAAGCAAATTTTACTCAAATCTTTCACATGTGAACACAAAATACTTCAATCACTGTCCCTAACGAACATTTAAAACATATAAGGCACAAAAACTTTGTGCTAGAGTAATACTAAAAACAACAAGTAAAATGTGTTACTTCATATACTTTTGGGTTAAACAACTATACATATACAATCATCCTGTAGACACATCAATTAGATCTTGGATCCTACAGGATTTGGAATAGTTTGTTCACGCCAAAGGAGAGGATTGCGTCGACGTTTCGACCCTAGGGGGGGCGATGCAGTGTTTTCACGCATCAGGTGCGGGTCTTCATCAGGACTGTATATATATATGGGACAGCCTCTTGCAGACCTAGCTCCGCATGGAGTCCTGGTCTCTTCCTCTTGAATCGTATTGTCGGTCCGTGTTAATCAGGCCGGCTAAATGTTCATTACACCTCTGTATTGATATAGTCTATACAGATGGTTGTAAACTTGCTCCTTTGTATTTCTAACACGCGCGGGTCGCCTCCTTCACTTTCCGTTCGTGCTGATGTCAGCACGAACAGTCCTGATGAAGACCCGCACCTGATGCGTGAAAACACCGCATCGCCCCCCCTAGGGTCGAAACGTCGACGCAATCCTCTCCTTTGGCGTGAACAAACTATTCAAAATCCTGTAGGATCCAAGATCTAATTGATGTGTCTACAGGATGATTGTATATGTATAGTTGTTTAACCCAAAAGTATATGAAGTAACACATTTTACTTGTTGTTTTTAGTATTACTCTAGCACAAAGTTTTTGTGCCTTATATGTTTTAAATGTTCATTAGGGACAGTGATTGAAGTATTTTGTGTTCACATGTGAAAGATTTGAGTAAAATTTGCTTTCATTTTTCTTTGTGGTCAGTGTGTTCGTTTGTGAATGTATTAGTACACCTGTCTTGATATCCTGGTTAGGTACGAGACTGAAGAAAGGAAACATTGAAATACTAAAACAGTGTGTATTTCTGTCCGACAGAACCATTATTACTTTATTTATTACCCACCCAGGTTCAGAGGGTTACAGGGTCACCCCATTACATGTATTCATCGCAAGAAAGTAGCAGCATCCCTCAATCAACACAGGTTGTTGTAACTCATCTGATGAGTGTTCAACAACCACAGGCGCAACAACAACCACAAGTGCTGCAAGTACAAGCCCAAGTATATGTGGAAGGAGAGGCGGCGCAAGGAGAGGCGTAAGCAGAGGTGAATGGAGCAGCACAAGTGCCCACAATAGTTGTTCCTCCTGAAGTAGGGGCACATCAGGAAATCGAAATTCAAGCCGAGGTATCATCTAAGGGAGCCACTCCTCCTGATGATTCATTGTCTTCCAGATCCCCAGCAAGGAAAAGATCAAGGATGGTATCTACATCTTCTTCAAGCCCCCTTCCTTCTGTTAATATGGATCAAAATTGGGAACCACCACTGCTGTCTGAGAGTGAGGCACACCATGATCTGACAAAGGTAGCTAAGAGTAAAAGGAAGGTCCCCGAAAGTCTCATAGTTATGGAGTGTGATGATGACGCTGAACAAGAAGTGGCGTATACTCCTGCTGATGAAGACTCTCACAACGATGACGCAGTCATCATAAACGTCACTCCAGGCTCGGCGGGCATGCAGCAAACAGACATTTTTATCCTATCCTGAAATGCTGCGGAGCGTGATGTTGGCGACGTGGGAATGGGACACCACCAATGCAGTTAACTCGTACCCCACCACGTACCTCTTCCATATTTTCTCGCCAGAAGGAACCTCCATCCACCTCGACCTCCATTTCCTCAATTAGTGGTGCTGTAAGTGCACAACGTAGTAAATTTCGGCAACACACATCCTCCACTTCATCTGGCATTAGCATTCCCAGTATCGCCTCCTCCGCCCCCCACAGACATTTGAAGTTTGCAGTTTGGGACTTTAGTGTTAGCCCAACAAGGGAAAACATAGCCATTTGTACCATTTGTAAGGTTCGAATTAGTCGTGGTAAGCTTGGTACCAACTATGGTACCGGAGGCCAGAGAGGTCATCTTGAGAGACAGCACACTGTCAAATGGCATGCGCACATAAAGGAGATCAAGGCAGCCCGAATTGCAAGTCAACAAATTGTATCCGTTGATGTTTCATCTGATGATGACGAGGAGGAAGAAGCGTCAAACATGTCTTCACTTACACCCAGTACCCCTGTCAGCAGCACACCCCCTGAAAGATATATGAGCCACACTAAGAGTGTGGGAGAGAGTGAGACACCAATGCGAAAAAGTTCATCATCACCGAGCGTAACTGGGTCAAAAAAGTCATCATCATCCCGTAAAATAGTCCAGCCCACCATTAGAAGCATGTTGTTTTCAGATGCACCATTTGTACGCAACCACCCAACGGCGCGTCTGTATAACACTAAGCTGGCTAAAATGCTAGCGCTGGACCTTCTCCCTTTTTCTTTTGTGGAAGGGGTGGGTTTTCTTGAATTAGTGGCATCGCTCTACCCTAAATGGAAGGTTCCTAGCCGGTTCTATTTTGCCAGAGTTGCGGTTCCAGCACTATATGAAGATGTGCTGGAGGTGATTGGGGCAGCTTTGCAGAAGAGTGATGTTCACACTATACATCTGACAGCAGACATGTGGACCAGTTGCCAAGCTGTTAATTACATGTGCATCACTGCACACTGGGTCTCTTTTTCAGGGGTTAGAGCAAAGGTAACCGCAGGTGTTGACACAGACAAAGTTTATAAAGCTGCTCGGAAACATGCAACACTAGCCATGTCTGCCATGGAGAAAAATCATACAGGAGAAAACATTTTGCATGAGTTTAACACAAAGGTATTTCAATGGCTGTCCCCAAGAAAACGCATGATTGGTTATGTTTCCACGGATAATGGCACCAATGTAGTTAAGGCTATGGATAAAGGTAACTATTTCAGAGAGCCGTGTTTGGCGCACTGTATAAACCTGGTTGTTAAAAAATTCTTGAGTGAAGAAAGTCCAGTCTACGAGTTACTGACCACCTGCCGAAGAATGTGCACACATTTCAACCATTCTTTAAGGCCCGGAAGCAGCTGAGGTGCCTGCAATATGAACGAAAAGTGCCAGTGAAAGCACTCATCCAGGAGGTGCTAACACGTTGGAACTCAACCTTCTACATGCTTGAGCGTCTGTATGAGCAGTTTGCGGTAATCGATCAGTATTTCTTTACACTGGGTACACCTATGATTGACCTGAGGATATAGGTGGAGCAATGGCAGCTAGTTAAATGCCTGACAGACATGCTTCGTCCTTTTGAGGTCTTCACGCGTGCAGTCAGCAGGGAGGACTGTAATTTGGGAAAAGCTATCCCATTGTTGCGCATGCTAGAGCACCAAATGAAGGCGGTGTCTTCTACGTTTCAAAAAGATGGAAAGCAAGAAGCATTTGAGTTGGCGGAGAAGTTATTACAGCGCCTACTTCACGATGAACGTCTTGAAAAGATCCACACAGAACAGCATTACATTTCTGCTACTATTCTGGATCCATGGTACAAAAAGGCAGTGGCAGGCAGAGTATTCTTTCCTTTTGATGACGCAGATGTTACAAAGTACAAACATTGGCTAGCTGTGTCAGCCAGTCGGTTTGAAAGAGAACAACAGGAAATTAAAGGAAAAGGCAGTACATCAGCATCAGCAGGCCATTCGTAAAAAAAATCCACTTCTGCATCTGTGGCAGAAGTGAGTGATTTTCCCTCTCAGCCGTTAACGACACCAGCAACTGTATCATCTGCACCAGACCCAACAGTAACATTGTGTGAAGAAGAGGATTGGCTGACTCAGCTTGGGTTTGCTTCTCGAAAGGTCCCAGAAAAAAGTAAGCAAAGTGGAGGAACCCTGAAGAACCTTGAGTCGATAGTGCAGGACTATCTGAATGACTCAACAGAGGTCTATGTTCATGATGACCCATTGGCGTATTGGCATGGGAAAATAGATGTGTGGCCAGAGATCACCAACCTGGCTATAAATTACTTGTCTTGCCCACTCGCAAGCGTGTCTTCTGAACGTGTTTTCAGTGCTGCTGGTGGCATTGTAACTTTCAAAAGGACCCGCCTCTCGGCCAAAAATCTGGAGAGGTTAACAATGATCAAGATGAATCAGCACCTCATACCACCAGATTACAAAATACGAGAATGCACGCAGGAAGAAGACGAGGAGGACACCAACTTAGATGAGGGAAATTCTTCTCTGTTAACTGACCTACTCCCGTCTGAATTCGCAGAGTTTGAGGACGAGCTCTTCTTCCCTGACACCGAGCCCTGAAAATGAGTCAATGAATCACTAACTTTCTTTTTTGTCCTTATTCACTTTTATTCCTGTGTGTCTGTCTTTCTTTGTTTTGCAAAATCTATATAAAAAAAAACTTTAATCACCTAATCACAAAAACAAGCCCATCAGCAGAACTGTCTTCACTTATTTGCTTATTGATTTGAAGGAGCCGCAGTCTGCATTCCCCAGGTTCACAAGTTCACAAGAACATGCTCCTCTATCCTCCTCCTCCAGACTCCTATTTCCCTCAAAGCAGATGGCTGGATTATGCCCAATGAAGAAAGACTTTGCACTTGTGGGGGTGTTCTACTTCTTTGCGGGTGAGTTGATGGGTCTGGGGCATTGCTATGAAGGTCTAATACCGGATAAAAGTGGCTTGGAGAAAATCGGAGCAGAAAAAGGTTGTGCGCCTTTGATCACTTGCCTTTCTTTGTGGTGCTGTTTGGGGGGCTTTTAGGTTGTTGGGGGTGGGTTTTGGGGTCTGGGAGCACTGCTGGCGCAGTCTAATGTTGATTGCATTTGTTTTTCAGGAAATCCATGGTGGAAAAGGGGAGTTAGGGCCTAGCTGCACAGCGTATGTGGACTGAATTGTAGGTAAGCCCATTTTTGCTTTTTGCCTGTTTGGGGGTGTTCTGTTTTTTTGCGGGTGGGTGCAGGGGTCTGGGGGTATAGCTCGGAAAGTCTAATATCGGAATCAAGTGTTTTGGACCAAATCCATGGTGAAAAAGTTTTTGCGTTTTGCTCACTTGCCTGGCTCTGGGGGGCTTCCAGGTTTTTGTGGGTGGGTTTTGGGGTCTGGGTGTCAGAATCTGTCCGTAAGGGCCGCTGTCCGCGCAATGCATGGGGTTTTTTGCTTTGCTTCTTCGAACTACAAATCCCAGAGGGCCAAGCGTGAAGTAGCGCGAGATGTTGTCCGCGCAAATCAGGAAACATAAGCCAAATCCGCAGCAAAGACGGAGCCGATAATTTTGGTGAGCCGGAGAGAAGAGAGGTCGTGTATTCTTGGAAGTAACCGTGAGTAAGCGTTACCGGGTGGTTTCCGGCGGGAAACACACGGATTTGGAAGAACGCTTGAACCGGAACTGTGGGTGTACTTTTTCCGGTGATAGACGGACACGGCTGTGTTCGTCCGTTTTCCCCTCCTTTGATTTCTTCGCAAGCTTCTGTGTTGGGTTTCCCGAGTGGCGGAGAAACGCGGCTGCGTTTCAAACTTGGGATAATCTCTGGTATAGAACAAGATAAACTTTTCGGAAAGAAGGATTACGGAACAATTAGTGTTTGTGGTCCAGGAGAGACTATCAACAAAACTCACATTGAAGTGCGGGTTACATAACTGTTATTTGCAGTCCAGTGCAAGCCAAACTACCAATAATACTACATTATAATTTGTCAGCGGGAAGAAACATTACGAAAGTGCAGTTAACCTTCTGCTCATTGTTTTTTTTTCCATGTTTCCTTTTGACAACTTGTTTGTGCTTTATTTCACACTGCAGGAGAGGAACCAGGGGGGTACCTAGTATAACGGAAAAGTGGAACAAGGCAGAAAATTGGCAAGAATTGGTATGTGAGGTGTGGTAAGAAGCTTATCGTGTATGATACGCGGTTGTATATTCATGTGCCTTTTTTGTGTTCCTTCCTTACCAGATTGTTCCCACTGATAGGACCTTCCTTCCCTCTCCTGCATCTAAAGACATAGAATTTTCCTTTTCAGGTATGCTTGAATACTAGTGAGGGGGGGGGGAAGAGTTCACTTCACCAATAGGGTGTCTCTGTATTCTAGAGTAGATAGGGAGGTGTGTGAAGCTAAATCCCTTGTCTTTTATCATTTCAGATCTCCCTCCCCGCTGTCCCCTTCCTTTCCCGCGATTGCGGAACCCTCCTATTGGTCTGTGATTATTGCCAGGTCACGGGTTGGTTGCATAAGAGTGGGTTTAGGACTTTTTCAACACAGCCCTGAGGAGAAGCGTGTCGGATCGTGACAGAATTATCGGCCCAAGGAAGCGATCCTCCTCTTGGCTGTGTTGAAAGAAAATGGCCACTATGGATGATGTTTTGGCGGCCCTAGCTTTGGTCCAAACAGAACTAGCTGCCTCCAATAGAGAGGTCGCTGCTTCCAGAGCGGAGAACGCTCAGATAAAAACCCGTTTAGATAGTCTACAAGTAAATCCGTTTAGTGCAGGGGCTAGCACTTCTACTCCCTCGTCCCTAGTGGTAGAAATGCCCACACAGATTCCGCTAGCTCCCCCGAGAGGTTTTATGGGGATAACAAAAAGGTCCAGGTGTTTATGATGCAAGTACGTCTACATTTCATGTGTAAACCGAAGATGTTTACGACTAATCAAGCCCGAGTGGCCTTTTTGATCTCATATCTGGGTGGGGAAGCAGCTCAGTGGGCGGTCCCTATAGTCAGAAGAGATGATCCCCTCCTACACGACTGGGATGAATTTCGGTTGGAGTTCGAAAAGACCTTCGACCGCAGAGCTGAAACGTTTTCAGCAGACCGTGAGCTGTTGGTTCTTAAACAAGGCACATCCGATCTGGTTTCTTATTTGCACAATTTTCGTCGCCTGGTTGCTGAAACGGACTGGCCCGAGGCCAAACAGTCCGCTTTATTCTAACAAGGATTAAACGACGAAATGAAGGACGTGTTGGCACACATAGACCCTCAACCCCGTACATGCTCTGCACTCATAGAACTCGCTCTTCGCCTAGACCACCGTATAAGGGAGCGCAAAGGTGAATTACGTAAGAAAGAGCCGGTGGTAATGGTACATGAGAGAGGAGGAGGGAACAGTGAAAAAACTACGTCCGCTCAAGAAGCTATGGAGATAGGGGCTGTTAGGGCTTCCTTGTCCTTCAGCGAGAAAGAACACCGCAGGAAGAACGGACTTTGCTTATACTGCGGAAAGAAGGGGCATTACCTACGGGAGTGTCCAGTGAAGCCAAAATCCGGAAGGTTCAGGACTGGCCAAACTGCAGCCGGCACCACTGAGGAGAAATTGGAAAACTTCAAAGCTTGAGCGTGAATGGAGGGGAACCCTCAAGCCGAATCACTATCCCTTCCATTATGGCCTGTTGCGAACAAGAAAACAATCACGTCTTCCTGTCAATGATACTGGTGTTGGAAACTGGAGAAGACGGTGATAAGGCTATGGTAGATTCCGGAGCCACTGGATGTTTTATGGATTATGCAGAGGCAGAAAGGCTAGGTATCCCGCTCATTGAAAAGAAACAACCTGAACCTGTATTTGCGGTGGATGGCAGTGAACTGATTGCAGGACCCATAAAATACCACACGCCAGAATATCGGTGCATTAGTAATGACTTGCACCAAGAGACCATTTCCTTTAACATTATCCAAGCTCCGCAGTATGGCATTATTTTGGGACTACCTTGGTTGCAAAAACATGAACCATACATCCATTGGACCTCGAGGACTATCGATTTCATCTCTGAGTTTTGTAAGGAACAGTGTATGATTTCCAATGCGAGTCCTTCTCAGACCTTGGCAAGGGTTCACAACATCGCCACTGCGGCCGAGAAGGAAGTACAACTCCCGTCATGTTATGCCGAGTATGCAAAGTTTTTCAGTGAAGAACAAGCGGAGGCACTCCCGCCTCACAGAACTTTCGATTGTCGCATCGACCTGGTTCCAGGAGCAGTCATACCGAACGGCAGACTCTACGCCCTTACTGTACCCGAAAATGAATATCTGAGAACATACCTGGACAAGTATTTGGCTTTAGGGTATATACGCCCCTCTCGGTCGCCTGCATCTTCGCCCTTATTTTTCATACCAAAAGCCAACGGGGACAAGAGGTGTTGCATAGATTATCGCGCCTTGAACACCATTACAGTAAAAAATCAATATCCCTTACCACGGATTCCTGTCTTACTGGAGCAAGTCAGAACGGCCACCATTTACACAAAGTTAGATCTGCAAGGAGCCTACCACCTGGTCTGCATAAGAAGAGGCGATGAATGGAAGACGGCCTTCAAGACGCGGTATGGGCTCTTCGAGTACCTAGTGATGCCCTTTGGACTGTGCAACGCCCCCACCGTGTTTCAATTCTTTTTAAATGAGGTGTTGAGGGAATTCCTAGACCTCTTTGCAGTCGTATACATCGACGACATCCTGGTCTACTCCACCAAGACGAGTGAACATCAAGATCATGTGAAACAGGTGTTGCGTGCTCTGATGAAACATCATCTGTATTGTAAGATCACGAAATGCGAATTTCATGTAACCACCGTCGAGTTTTTGGGAGTGATGCTTACGCCTTCAGGCCAAGTCATGGCTGAAAGAAAAGTACAGGCCATAAAAGAATGGCCTCGTCCCTGTACCGTAAAAGACGTACAATGTCTATTGGGGTTTGCGAACTTTTACAGGAGGTTCATCTGTGGATTCTCTGCCTTAGTAACCCCCTTGACCCGTCTGACGAGGAAGAACGTTCCCTTTCATTGGAACACTGAAGCACAATTAGCGTTTGATGGGTTGAAAGAAGCATTCATCAAGGCTCCGGTCCTAAGACATGCCAATCCCTCCTTGCCCTTTATTGTCGAAGCTGATGCGTCCGAAGTCGCCTTGGGGGCGGTTCTATCACAACGACAGGAAGACACAGGCATGTTGCATCCTATCGCCTATATGTCCAGAAAACTCAACCCGGCAGAAATCAATTACACAATAGCCGAAAAGGAGTTATTGGCTATAAGAGACGCCTTTGTGGAGTGGAGGCATTGGCTCTTAGGAGCTGTTCATCAGGTGACGGTTTACACTGACCATCGCAACCTGCAATTCATGAGAGCCGCACACCATCTGACGCCCAGGCAGTTACGCTGGATGCTCTTCTTTGAGAAATATCGATTCATTGTCACGTTTAGGCCCGGAGCGATGAACAAAAAAGCAGACGCTCTAACCCGGCAGGAACATCTGGTGTTACACACGCAAACCCCAAAAAGATCAATCATAGATCCTTCTAAAGTGGTGTGTGTGACTCAAACCAACGATTTTGTGCAATCCTTGCGTTCTGGGATACAATCATGTGTGTGGAGAACCTGGCTTCGGCATCATCCAGAATGGCGTTTGAGACAAGGGGTGGCAATGAAAGGAAAACAGGTGCTAGTGCCCACTAAAGCCTTACAACGTAGAGTGTTTAAATGGTGCCATGAAATACCAAGCGCAGGACATATGGGATATGTGAAAACATTGGAAAAGGCATTGAGACAGTTCTGGTGGCCCTCCATTCGGCTGGACTTGAAAAGATGGGGAAACCAGTGCATGCAATGCGCCAGAATGAAAGCAGATCGACAACAACCTCAAGGTCTTCTGCTACCTTTGCCAACCCCCGAAATGCCTTGGGAAAGCATTTCCCTGGACTTCATAGTGGGTTTGCCAAAAGACCAAGGGAAGACGGCCATCATAGTAGTAGTGGGCTTCCTTACTAAGATGGGCCATTTCATCGCTTGTGACAAAGCGCCTACTGCGGGTCGTTTAGCTCATCTCATGTTAACACACATAGTTAGGTTGCATGGGCTTCCGAGAGTGATAGTGCCAGACAGGGGGGCCCAATTCACTGAAGGGTTCTGGAAAGTGTGGTGTGCTGAGTTGAGGATTTCATCTTCTTTATCAACCAGTTTCCATCCCCAGTCGGATGGCCAAACCGAGAGACTGAATCAGTCTTTAAAACAGTATCTCCGCTGCTATGTTCAAGCAGACACTGATTCCTGGGTGGATTGGTTGTGGGTGGCGGAACTGGCCTACAATAGCACACTACACTCTTCGACAGGTCATTCTCCTTTCTTTAGTAATTATGGTCACCACCCTAGGGTTACTCCTCTAATCCTCCCCAGACCCACGGTTCGATTACCAGATGTCAAGGCACGATTGTTGCGCATTCGCAGGATTCTCCTGGCGACGCGCAAGAATCTGGTTCAGGCTAAGGGGAAATACAAGGCTCAGGCTGATAAGCATCGTAGGCCGAGTCCTGTATACAAACAGGGGATCTGGTGTGGTTATCCACTAAGCACATCACATTCCGGAGGTATAGTGTGTTCAACCCTAAGTTCATCGGGCCTTATCGGGTGGTGAGAATGGTGAATCCCGTAGCGGTGAAGCTACGATTGCCTGCCCATTTACACATTCACCCTGTGTTTCACGTGTCTCTTCTGAAGCCTTCTCGAAGCCCTGTCCATCCTCCCCCAGTACCAGTGTGGGTGCAGAATGAGTCTGAGTACGAGGTGTTGCGAGTGTTGGATTCCAGATGGGTGAGGGGGAGGCTGCAATACCTGCTTTCATGGAAAGGTTACGGGCCTGAGGAGAATTCGTGGGAGCCTGCGCGGTCCGTGCATGCTCCTCGGTTGGTGTCCCGTTTTCACAACCAGTATCCTGGTAAAACGGCGCCTGGCCAGCGCCCCTTGTGAAGGGGGGTGTACTGTCAGAATCGGTCAGTAAGGGCCGCTGTCCGCGCAATGCGTGGGTTTTTTTGCTTTGCTTCTTCGAACTACAAATCCCAGAGGGCCAAGCGTGAAGTAGCGCGAGATGTTGTCCGCGCAAATCAGGAAACATAAGCCAAATCCGCAGCAAAGACGGAGCCGATAATTTTGATGAGCCGGAGAGAAGAGAGGTTGGGTATTCTTGGAAGTAACCGTGAGTAAGCGTTACCGGGTGGTTTCCGGCGGGAAACACACGGATTTGGAAGAACGCTTGAACCGGAACTGTGGGTGTACTTTTTCCGGGGATAGACGGACACGGCTGTGTTCGTCCGTTTTCCCCTCCTTTGATTTCTTCGCAAGCTTCTGTGTTGGGTTTCCCGAGTGGCGGAGAAACGCGGCTGCGTTTCAAATTTGGGATAATCTCTGGTATAGAACAAGATAAACTTTTCGGAAAGAAGGATTACGGAACAATTAGTGTTTGTGGTCCAGGTGAGACTATCAACAAAACTCACATTGAAAAGCGGGTTACATAACTGTTATTTGCAGTCCAGTGCAAGCCAAACTACCAATAATACTACATTATAATTTGTCAGCGGGAAGAAACATTACGAAGGTGCAGTTAACCTTCTGCTCATTGTTTTTTTTCCATGTTTCCTTTCGACAACTTGTTTGTGCTTTATTTCACACTGCAGGAGAGGAACCAGGGGGGTACCTAGTATAACGGAAAAGTGGAACAAGGCAGAAAATTGGCAAGAATTGGTATGTGAGGTGTGGTAAGAAGCTTATCGTGTATGATACGCGTTGTATATTCATGTGCCTTTTTTGTGTTCCTTCCTTACCAGATTGTTCCCACTGATAGGACCTTCCTTCCCTCTCCTGCATCTAAAGACATAGAATTTTCCTTTTCAGGTATGCTTGAATACTAGTGAGGGGAGGGAAAAGAGTTCACTTCACCAATAGGGTGTCTCTGTATTCTAGAGTAGATAGGGAGGTGTGTGAAGCTAAATCCCTTGTCTTTTATCATTTCAGATCTCCCTCCCCGCTGTCCCCTTCCTTTCCCGCGATTGCGGAACCCTCCTATTGGTCTGTGATTATTGCCAGGTCACGGGTTGGTTGCGTAAGAGTGGGTTTAGGACTTTCAACACAGCCCCGAGGAGAAGCGTGTCGGATCGTGACACTGGGAGCACTGCTGGCACAGTCTAATGTTGATTGCATTTGTTTTACAGGTAATCCATGGTGGAAAAGGGGAGTTGGGGCCTAGCTGCAGAGCGCATTTGGACTGAATTCCATTCCAATTCCATTTACGTAGTAAATTTCCTTCTCTTAAACGCAGAGACTGGAAGAATTTTAAACCAGAAACATTTAAACGTGCCCTATCAGAAAATCCTTCCCCCTCCAGCGACTCCCTTAAGGAGGCATGGAGCAGATGTGAAAAATGGATGTCCAATGCGCTGGACGTGGTGGCTCCCTGCACATTTAAACCTCCCTCTAGGCAATCTAAAACTGCCCCTTAGTTCTCTGAAAAACTTAAGCTAGCCAAGGCTATATGTAAAAAATTAGAACGCAATTGGAGGAAAGACTATAACCCTGAGTCCAAAACACTTCTCAAGGAGGAACTAAAAAAAATATCAGAAATTAGTTAGAACTGAAAAAGGCATCCATCTTAAAAGAAGAATCGACCTTGCGGACAATCCCACTAGAGAACTCTTTACCATCTACAGAGAACTCACAGTCCCATCCAGACTTGAAGCCCATGACACTTACTCCAAGGAGATGTGTGACTCCATAGCTGACTTTTTTGTTGGTAAGATCGACAAAGTCCATGCCACCTTCACAGATGACGATGACCTCTCAAATAAACTTGTAGTAGTCAAAGACACCTCTACGGAGAAATCCTGACTCACATGTTTCACTCCACCTGAGAGCCAGGAACTATTAAGCATTATTAATAGCATACAATCTGGCTCGCCTTGTGACGTCTGTCCACCTGCACACTGCAAAGGAATCATGGAGAGCATGATTATTAATCAGATTAGCCACATTGTATCGCAGTCTTTCCAAGAGTGTCATGTGTTGGACACGTGGAAAACAGCTCAGGTCATCCCTTTAAAGAAGAAATCCAACATCCACATTTCCGAATTCCAAAATCTCCGCCCTATTTCCCTTCTTCCTTTCTGTGCGAAGGTTGTGGAAAAGGTGGTTAATAGGCAGCTGATAAGATACTTGGAGGAGCATTCTCTCCTTCACCCCACTCAATGAGGTTTTAGAGCTGGCTACTCTACAGAGTCAGCCTTACTTTATTCCACTGAATGTCTGAGACAAATAGTGGATGCTGGAGAGACAGCAGAGTTGGTGTTATTAGATCTCAGTGCAGCTTTTGACACCGTGCTGCACACAACGCTGCTGTCCCGGCTCTCTGACATGGGAGTGGCGGGACAGGCTCTGGCCTGGATAAAATCTTTTCTGGCTGATAGGAGCTTTCAGATGCACTGTCCACCCTTCAAGTCCTCCCATAGAAAGGCAAGTCATGGGATTCCCCAGGGATCGAGTTTGAGTCCCACCTTGTTTAATATCTATATGGAACCCCTGGCTCGCCGCGTGGAAGGATTTGGGGTGGGCATTGTAAAGCTATGCTGACGACACCCAACTGATGTTCAAGCTTGCGCCCGACCACAGAGAAGATGCCACTAATTTTTCCAACTGTCTGCTATCAGTGGCATCTTGGATGAACAGCAACTGTCTGCGCCTTAATGGCGCAAAAACAGAATTGCTGGTGGTAGGGAAAGCAGTATCTGCATGGTCACACATGTGGTGGCCAACGGAACTGGGCAGCCCACCTAGTCCTGTGGATTCGGTACGCAATCTGGGCGTAATGCTGGACTCAGATCTTTCGTACAAATCTCAGGTCAGTAAAGTGACAGCCAGGTGCTTCAGCATTCTGAAAGTCCTGCGTAAGGTTCTAGATCTCCTTCCAATTGATGCCAGAAAGACTATTGTCCACGCTTTGGTGACCCCCATCTTGATTATGGGAATGCTCTACTTCTAGGACTGAGCAAAAAAGGCCTCCACCAACTGCAGTGCGTGCAGAGCACTGCTGCTCGCCTCGTGCTCAATCTCCCTCGCAGAGCATCTGGGATGAACGCTCTGGCTAAACTCCACTGGCTCCCTGTCAAGGAGCGAAACAAATTTAAAGCCCTCTGCTTTGCGCATCGTATTGCCCAGGGCAAAGGCCCAGACTACTTAAAAAATCTCCTCACCATGCATCGTCCCGTGAGAAACCTGAGATCCTCTGGTGCAATGTTGTTCAAACTACCCAGAATCACCAGAGCGAGGATGGTAGGCTGCTCATTTAGATACCTGGCCTCCAGGTGTTGGAATGAACTTCCGCTCGACCTTCGTATGGAGCCTTCTGAGGCCAGGTTCCGTGCAAAACTTAAGACTCTCCTTTTTCCCTCCGTGTAACCTTTTGTGGGCTTCTCCTTTCTGTCCATCCCCTTTTCTGCCTCTGGCGATTTTAGCAGTATTTAGCGTGGGGACACACTGTTTTCTGTGTAGCCAGGCGCTTTAAAAATGGTTTTATTATTATTATTATTATTATTAGGCCCAAAGTATTCTAATTGTGGCGTTTCCCGGGTTTTGCCTTTTGGCTTGTTAGGGGTGTTAAACTTGTTTTCGCCCGGGTTGACAGTTCTGGGGCCATTGCTGGGAAGGTCTAATGCCCGAAAGAAAGTGTTTTGGAGACAATCCCTGGGGAAAAAGTTTTTGCATTTTCTGAGATTTCGCTCACTCTACCGTTTTTGGGAGGCTGTTTATGGGGGTTCCTGGTGTTTGTGGGGGGGTTTGTGAGTCTTGGAGCAATGCTGGGTATGGATACTTTTCCTTGCATGCAAGTGGTTTGAATACAATCCATGGTGGGTAAGGGGGGATGTGGGCCTACTTTACTTTCAAAGTACGTTTTGTCACCATTTTCTACTAGGCCTCGTTTTTGGAGATCTGATTGGGGGTCTTCTACATTTTTGCGACTGGGTTTAGTAAGGGTCTGGGAGCACTGCTGGGAAGGTCTAATTTTGTTCTAAAACACAGTTTACAGTACACCTAGCTTGAGGGGAAAGATCCCCTAAATTAATTCGCCCATACTATCATATCATACATTTATCCTTCAAAAGGAGACTCAGACAAAGTACGCATTTTCAAAAATATTGTACTGTCTATTAGTGACTTTTTGCACTACACAGCATACATACCTTATATTTATTTGTCAGTGGTGTTCTAATATCACTTCCTGTTTTTCCGTCAATAATTACAGGCCGGGTTTCAGCCTGTGCAATGGGAAAAAAAGGATGAAGTCAGGCTTCACCTTAGCGAACCGCAATTCAGCATCCGCCAGGCAGGCAATGGACAGGGTGTCTTCTGGTCACCAACATGGATGGACGGAGCGTCAGATGGAATGGAAGAGTCCCGCTAATAAGAGGAATGGTTGGATGCATGCAACTTACCAAATTCAACAGGACAACTACAACAACATACAGATACAGTAGCCTTTCTTTTCTAATTATCTTTTAAGTAATGTTATTGCTGTGAACTTCTATGAGTGTCACTCTGCATTTCTTTGATCTCTGCTTCTAAATTCATCCCTACAGCCATTGTATAGGTTTTAATTCTGCTATTTTTCAAACCTAATTTAATGTACAAAGGGGCAGATTTATGAGGCCCTTGCGCCACGTTTACGCCGCTGTTGCGTCACGCAAGGCGGCGTAAATGTGGCGCATCCGTACGAACGATTTACAACGTGACGCATCTAGGCAGATGCGTCACGTTGTAAAGCCCTGCGCCGCTTGTGGGCGTTCCGGCGCAGGGTGGGCGTTCCGGGGCAGGTGCGCCTCGCAAAAGTGGCTGAGTGAAATCTATGAGATTTCACTCAGTCACTTTTAAGCCAATGCTGCGTCAAAAGCCTGCGCCTGCTTGAAGCAGGCGTAGGTCTTGACGCAGCATTGTTAAAATGGGGCACCCCGAGCCTTGCTGGAGCTGCGTCGCGCTTGCGACGCAACTCCAGCAATGCGACATATTTCCGGCACAGATGCGTCACGCATCTGTGCCGTTTTTGCACCATGGTGCGCCGCATTATAAATGTGGCGCACCATGGCTGGCGGAGCTGTGGCGCACTGTGGCGCATGTTAACTGGCGCATCCCTGGGGATGCGCCAGTTAACATAAATCTGCTCCAAAGTGTTTCTCTGAGTGCAGAGATAGGCAAGTGAAAACGCATAATTATTACTGCAGCCCTGTACTGTCGCATTCTTTCATTCACGGTTGTCGAAAGTACTACTTACTTTTCAGTAACCATGCATGCATTAGTGCATGCACTTCCTTTATGTCACTTAAAAGATTTATGGATAGCTTTGTACCCAAAGATTTGTTTATCTTCAATTATTGTTTGTCCATGCTGTGCTTTTTTTCTTCTCTCAACAAAACTTTCCCAAAAACCCCCATTCCCATCCATTTTCCAAACCCTAACCCTCTTCCCCCGGGCTGTGTGATTTTGATTGATGTGTGACTAAATGACAGCAATAATTCCACACACTTGCTGGGGAGGATAAGGTCATAGCAACAGGCTGGTGAAGGAGTCCGAGGATATATTCTTACTCAGCTTGACACAGAGTCACTATTGGCAAATGAAAGCAGATTTTCATGTGCACCATCAACTTGATTGGTCATCAAGAACATCCTCCTCCTAGACGTGGCAAATTATTACGCTGCTGTGTCCTTCACCTTCAGTACTATTTCTTGTAGTAGTAGCCAATGTCAAAGAAATTCAACGGAAGTACTAGTTATACTTTCAATACTTTACCATTTGTTAGTCTACATCGTGGCACTGTTCTTGTGTACTGTCACCTGCTATATTCTCTATCGTACCGTTCTAATGCTACGGTAAGGACAAACAAGGTTTCATTTTCTTTTTTTTCATATGCTGGAACTGCCACTGTGTAACATCACTAGTACCACCTCAATGATGACATTTCATCCACCCAGGATTGCCAACCTTAATCGCCATTTCCCGTGCAGCAAGCCCTGTGCCTAGCCCTATTTCCAAACACAAATTACAGGTAAGATAAGCGTTTGGGGGGAGGAAGTATAATGGAGTATTAGGAGAGACGAGAGACTGACGGTAGTACTAGTAAAGTCCTAGGACTATTGAATTTACTTACTCTGTGAGAGGCACTCCGTTTTGAAAATATTTGGGCAATTAGTAATTACTTACACAACTTGAATCAAGATGCCACTTACGATTCAGGAAAACAAACTTACTGTTAAACCCCCACCCACCAGCCTCAAAAGCAGTAAAAAAGCACATATGCTAAGATAAAGTTTAAAGTATATTTATATCCCTAACATAAATAATCTCCCGCAAGACCCAACCCACCCCCATCCCTAACCCCAACGAATGTCTGTGAAAAGTAAAAGAAAAACAACTCCCAATTCTCACCCCCAGAAGTCTTTAAAAAAGGGGTAAGGGACAGTCTCCTCCTACTGCTGGCTGCTGTTCACTTTTCGGGCCAGGTAGGCATGCTCCTTGAGGAGTGTCTTGAGCAAGGTTTTGGTGTTCAACAGCTCCTGCTCGAGGTAGGACACCCTAAGTGAAAGGCGGTGCAACCTTTTTTTGGTACTGCTGTGGGGGGCAGCTGATTTGTTTGCTGCTCGGTGGTGGCGGGTGGCTGCGGTACCCCGGCCCCGTACGGCTGGAGACCTGCTGCGCTGACTGCTGACCCAGGGAGCGCGGAGGAGGATGCAGCTGTCCCGGTAGATGTTGTGGTGGACGGCGTGTCCCCCTCCTCCTGGGCCACCAGCCGCCGATATTCGGCGACAGTTGCCTTCAGCCTCCGTTGCCGGGCCCTTTTAGCCAGCTCCTTCTGTGTTGGTTTGGAAGGAGCATCTATATGAAGTAAGAAATACATAGTCTGTAACCAATGCTCTTTAAGATTAACACAAAATGATTCAGCAGAAAGTTGTGTCACAGTAGAACTAGCAACTTGCAAGCGCAGTTCATAACTATTGTGGCCAGTATCTATCTAAACTCCCACTTCATCCTTGCTCTAATATTAGTAGGAGTTTAAGGAATCAATTCTACGAGCACTATGGATTCACTCCATTAGAGTCGACTATGACAGTACACCAGTCTTATTCTTCTTCTTCTCTCTTGTTTACCAAAATTGGTACGTTAACTTCTGCAAGCCGGCATAATGCCAGCGCAGTCAACTTGCACCCGAGAAAAACAGACGCCAGCCATGATGTGTGAGACAGACTTGCGTTACTGTACTAGTCCAGTACATGCAGGTGGTGATGCTCTTACTTATCTGTTACGGGTGGCACTGAGAATACTCTGTTACAATGGCTACTGCTTAATTAATTTAACTTTCACCCTACAGTGCCAATGAATACTAGAAAAGGAAAATGAAGAAGATAAATAATCTGATTATCTATCACGGCACATGGTATGTATTTGCTTACATATGGGATGACTTTAGGTGCTTTGCTTTTTATTGAGTGAACAGTGATACATCCACACATGAATGACCGAGTTCTACTAAACTTATTAACAGAGGTAGTGAGTGGCCATCGTAATAGCCGGATATATGCTCTGCTTGCAATACAAACTACTGCTACTATTCCTGGTAGTATTCGAACAAAATTATAACTTCTTTTCCTTGCCTTTCCTACACTGGGACGAACGTGCGGGTGCGGTGTTACATGCTCTTCAAAGTAACACTTAGTTCATCCAGTGACCATCTACTCTCTCTAGATACACATATGCTATCTAAGATTCAGATAGTACCATGATCCAGGCATCCATCCATTCAAACTATATGTCAATCATTCTTCTTCATGTCTCTCATCTGGACAAACCTTACGTCTTCTCACAGGAAAACTACCTTTTCATTTTATTTGGGAAACCGCAAGCCATACGTCCGTGCTTGACTTGCATTTGAATTTTAACCAAAGCATATATTGCGCACACATACAGTTTCTGTTTCACCCACCCAGGCTGTTCTCCTTCCACCCATCCTTGCTTCATCCTTCACCCAGCCATGCATCATATTCCTTCCCAGCCACCTCTGGCACCAATCAAACACGTATAATTCTTCTTTGTCAGTCATCATTACTTTTAACTTGCTCGTCCTTCCACACTTACTTACACCCTTCTTTCGCTTTTCGTTCATCCCATCCATCAAGTTCATCTCAGATCTGATTTGGATACTCGAAAAAAAAAATCATCGCTGAGTTGAAGTAAATTTAGCGGAGGCTACTACCTGGTTGATAAAAACTTTGTTCTAAATTTGAAAGTCTGCTTAACAGTATAGTAACTTAACTGTAGAACATATATGCTACACCTGTGCAGAGAGCACACTCTGCAGTCTGCAATCTCAATAAGTAATGAATATAAGAGCTTACCACTGACCGCCACTACCGTGGCAACCCGCGCTGCAGTTTCCTCCGGTACTTGCTCCGCCTCCTCCCCAGAAGTGTCCTCCTCCACCTCCGCGCTTGGCCCGGCACCAGATGTTCCACCTACAAAGTACATTTAAGAGTGTTAGATGTCATAGACATACACCACTCACTAGTATTTTGTCTAGGAATGAAGAAATATGAATACAGAAACCAATCTAATAATTTGTGACTGTCTACTCTAAAGTAAAAATGACCCTTTTTCCAGGGAAGGGTGTTGTCTTGCTGCACTTTTTGGCACAACTGATGAATGCTTGCTTTTTAACACGCACCATTTTTCTCATAACAGACAGAAGCTTCACTTCTAAGAACAAATCATCATCATTAGGACGGAGTGACCAACGATTCAGCACCAAAAAGAAAAATTAAAGTTCAAACCAGGTGAGGACTCGGCTTGACAACAATAAATGTGTGAAATAAATCACTAAGCACTTTTCCATCTTTAATCAACGTTTATGTTTTATGACAAGCTTGATTTTAATAAATGTTTTTATTTTTAATAAAGCTTTAAAACTTAAATAGACTCTGTGGTTTTTGGTCAAGAGTGAATGAGCAAAAGGTTTTGTAATTTGCAAGCATGAGTCCGTGCCTCTGACACTTCTGGACTCTGACTCCATACTCTTGTCCTTCGTTGGATAATCATCATTGGGGATCAATCATCGATGAATTCGGGAGCTAAATGACTCTGCCACACTATCTAGTCAGTAAGGAGATTGGGGGTTCTTAAAAGTCTGATATCACTGAGGTATGTGGAAAGTCTACCTGCGCCTATTATAATTGATAAACAATGCACTATTTAGTGTCCATAGTTCTGTTTGTGCAGATTTGTCCCTGCAACAGTGGTAGTATGGATTGTCCTCCTATCCAAACCAAAAGTAAAGTAGTATCTTATTCTTTCTTGGTGGTCATTCACATTTTATTGTTGGTAATTGTCAAAGCATAAACATTTAGAAGACTTGAAAAGACATTATGGACAATCCCAGAGGACTGCACTCAGTGCATAGAGCTATTGCTGACTAGAATAGGAGTTTCGTTTAACACCTTTTGCCAAATGTGCAATCTTAGTTAGCTACACCGACAGACTAATAAGAATAATCTAGTAATACCACAGGGAGTCATAGTAGAGGCAGGATAAGAATTTAGATACAGTCTACAAGAAGATCAAAGACGATTTACAAAAAATCGAATGAGGAACGCTAGGAAAAAATAGGTACTCTATATTAAAATTAAAACTTACCGGGGCCAGCAAAGAAGCCCTTGCCTGACCGATCCTGGCCTTGTACAGCAGCAGCAGCCGATACCCCCTACTCCTTTGTCCTCTTGCCACTGGGGGGAGCTGATGTACAACATGAAAGAAAGAAATACCCGAAAACATGGATGATTGTTGTCAACCAAATGAAACATTTCAAAAGAACAATAACAAAATATTTTGGCGAAATAGCAAATAGACATCTATTCCACGGGATATATTGACCTATCTCCTGTGGTCTACTACGATATTAGCATTGCTTGATTTGCAGACCGTCGACTTGGAAAGTTATGTAACTCACTAAACAAACTACTAAAAATGTTTGCCTAGGACTGGCAGGCAGCAGCCCGCAGCACGCGAATTGACAGACAAACTCCATCGGGATTGCAGATCAGTGACAACACTAAAAAGTTTCCTACTACATTAACCTGTAATTAAAATACTCAAACTATCAATCCACCACCACTATTTTTTCTTATTGCCAGGTGTGCAAAGGAAGGACTGGACTTGAGTCTGTAGGGGCAGATTTACAAGCCCCTTGCTGCTCTTTTGCTCCGTTGTTGCGTGACTTTTGTGACGCACCAGCAGAAAAAAAGAGGCGCCATGGTGCGGCGTATATTAACAACGTGACGTATAAGGGAGATGCATCACATTGGAAAGCCCTGCGCCATCATGGGGCCTCAGTCACTTTTAGGACAATGATGCGTCACTCAAACCCTCCGCCTGCTTGAAGCAGACATACGGATTGACGCAGCATTGCAGAGATAGGGCACCCCAGAGCATTGTTGGAGCTGCGCCATCGTTGCGACGCAACTCCAGCAATGTGCCGTCTGTACGGCACAGATGCATAACGCTTCGGTGACGTTTTGGGCCCATGGTGCGCCGCATTGTAAATACGGCGCACCATGGGTGGTGGTGGCGTGGCGCACAATTACTGGTGCATCCCTGCTACTTTGCAGGGATGCGCCGGTAATTGCAAATCTGCCCCTTAGTGTCTAGCATTACGCAGTTTTGTAAACTACACTCATACATAATTTCTCAGACCAATGAAATGAACACAAAATCGGAAACAAATAGGCATAGTAGCAACGCTACTGAGAAGGAGAGCAGTGCACCTGAAATGCACAGAAGATTTTGAAATATAATTTACCTACAATGTAATCGGAAGCATTATTGCTCTTGGTAAAAAACTAAAATTTGCAATATAATAACACACAGAGCAGGAGAAAACAGAGTAGTGATGAAATAGCTACTACTACTCACCAAGCCCGGGGATCTCGATGCCGAGCAGGTTGAGCAAGTCACGTTTCCAGTCCAGGAGATCCGTCCAATGGTGGGTGGCCTGGTTGTAAGTGCCCCGGACCCGAGAGTGAGAATACATGGCCCGGCACACCTTCTCCCACTGCTTCCGGCGCTCCCGGAGCCCGGAGCCGCTTGCGATCTTGCCGCCTGCCATGATGGTCCTGGGGAGGCGGCGCTGTACATAGAACAGCAATGCGGCCACCTCCTCCGCGCTAAAGATCTCCCGTGGCATCACTAGCTCCCCCCTCAAATGCCTGCACGGGAGCCGGGCACGGGGTGCGGGACCCTTCCCCTTCTCGGGCTGCTTCCTGGCTCCCTTTACCATGGTCTGGGCAGAAAGGAAGGTAAATAATAACTAAGAAATAGAATAGGGAAGAAGAAAAGAAAAGAGTTTAAAAAAGTAGTTTAAAATTAACCAAAAGTAGCAAAAACACAAAAATATAGAGCTATTTCCATTTATTTATTTCCATTTATTCCATTTATATAGCGCGTTATCACCAATTGGTCTTTAAGCGCTTGTACTAGAAAACTGATCATTACAGAGAACAGGCAACCAAATTATATCAGACCCCAGGCTTCTCGAAAGAGTACCGTTTTTAACATTCGCCTAAAAGGCAGTAGATCTGGTTCCTTCCGTAAGCCGAGTGGTAACTTATTCCAAGCTGCCGGTAGGGTCGTCGAGAAAGCACGTCCACCAAGGGCTAACCAAAAGAGTGTCCTCAGACGAGCGCAGGGTCCTTCTAGGGATGTACTGCACCAGTCTGGCTTTAATGTAGCTAGTAGCATTACCATAGACTGCCTTATGTGCGATGCACAGTCCTTTGAATAAGATCCTCTGCCTAATAGGAAGCCAATGTAATTGGCATAAAAGAGGAGAGGCGTGCGTGCTTCTGGGTTTTCCAAAGATCAGTCTAGCTGCATCGTTCATCACTATTTGCAGTCTTGAGAGTTGTTGCTGAGGGAGCTCAACATAAAGGGCGTTCCCATAGTCCAAACGTCCTAAAATCATTGCGGACACCACCGTCCTTAAAGTGGAGAAAGACAGCATTGGAGCGATTTTCCGGAGTTGCCTTAGGAGGATAACGCACATGCCTACCACCGACGACACTTGGTTTTTCATCGATAGATTACCATCAATGTGGATGCCCAGGCTTTTCACCACCCTAGCTGGTGTCGGGGTCCTACCCAACTCCTGAGGCCAGAGGAGATCGTTCCATGGATTGCCCGAGATGGTAATGGGCAACACTTCGGTCTTCTCTGGGTTGATCTTCAAGGAGTTGGTGGACATCCAATTGCTCGTAAACTTTAAAATGTTATGCAGCCTGGCTTGGGCTCCAGGTGAATCCTCAATTTGTAAGATAATCTGTGTGTCGTCGGCATAGTTGTAAATCTGACACTCCATCTGATTAAGGGCAGAGATCAGTAGCTGTAAGTATATGTTAAAAAGGAGCGGTGAAAGGGCAGATCCCTGCGGAACTCCACAGGTTATAGCCACTGATGTAAAGACCAGATCTAGCAGCTGGACCCTCTGCGATCTTCCCTGCAGGAATAAAGTTAGCCAGCAGAGCGCGGTCCCCCCGATGCCCAGATCTCTCATGCGTTTTAACAGTAAGTTGTGACTCACCGTGTCAAACGCGGCTGAGAGATCTAAGAGCACCAGGGCCCCGGGGATCTTTTTGTCGGCTCTACATCAGCTCTACATCTTAGAGCATAGAGCTAGAATAATAGAGGGATAGATAATAAGTAAAATAGTTTAAAAAAAACTTCAAACAAGCAAAGGATGGCAGAGATTGAGAGAGGATACAGAAAGCATGCACTGAACCCTAGCAATGAATGAAAAACAAGATGGCCGCGCCCGTTCAAGACTGCGTGGGTAAGTTCGTGCAAGATTTTCCCCGCGATCACACGCGAACTTGTACTAGCGAGCCGCACACTTTGCGAGATTACACATAGCGCCCGGAAACGGAAATACGTCACGCAAACAAGATGGCCGCGCCCATGTATGACCGCTAGGGTAACTTGGCGTCGTTGCGCTACCAGGGATAGATAATAAGTAAAATAGTTTAAAAAAAACTTCAAACAAGCAAAGGATGGCAGAGATTGAGAGAGGATACAGAAAGCATGCACTGAACCCTAGCAATGAATGAAAAACAAGATGGCCGCGCCCGTTCAAGACTGCGTGGGTAAGTTCGTGCAAGATTTTCCCCGCGATCACACGCGAACTTGTACTAGCGAGCCGCACACTTTGCGAGATTACACATAGCGCCCGGAAACGGAAATACGTCACGCAAACAAGATGGCCGCGCCCATGTATGACCGCTAGGGTAACTTGGCGTTGTTGCGCTACCAGCGGCTTGCGAAAACGCAAAAACCCACGCGAACTAACACGCTCCAAAAGAAAAAAAATTGCATATTCGCACAAATTTGCGGCTTCCGAATTCGATCTCTCGCAAATTCGCGCCCCCGCAAATCCCGCAAAATTGCAGAAAAACGATTTTTGCAAAACTGAAAGCACTCAGCAGGTGCAAAAGTTCAAGCTCATCATTAGTAACCATTCCCTGTAGTGCTTCCTGAGGGCTCCCTCCAGAGTTCAGTTGCCTACTTGCAACTATTCTATGACCCTGTTCTGACCCTCACAGCAGGCTCAGAGAATAGCTACAAGTATGCCACGAAGGTCCTGTTAAAAAAAATTACACTGCAACAGAAAGCAATTACAGATAAGGAAGCCAGACTGGAAGTTCAAATTCGGTGACACATTAATCAGCCCCTAATTCATTCATGTCAGTTGAGGCAGGGCAGGTGTGCTAACGAATTTTGAAAAACTGAAAGCACTTAGCGGGTGCAAAAGTTCAAGCTTATCATTAATCAGGAAGCACTTACAGCTAAGGAAGCAGGTGCCAGCTCAAATTCAGTGACACATTAATCAGCCCCAAATTAATTCATGTCAGTTGAGGCAGGGCAGGCGTGCTTTTCCCCCCAGTGATGAACCAGAGGGAGGCAGTGATGTACCAGAGGGTGGCATGGGTGGACCAGAGGGTGGCAGTGGTGTAACAGAGGGTGCTGTGATGAACCAGACGTAGAAACAACATGGTCGTGACCGTTGCGACCCGACAAGTAAGTTTGCGTTTGCGAACTGGTATAAAACCCTTGCAAACTGGCAGAAACCCTTGCGAACACAAAAAAAGAAAAAATCAGCAAATTCGCGAAAGTTCGCGGATTTTGTGCATTGCAAATTTGTGAATACACAAATTTGCGAATCGCAAATTCCCAAAATACACCCATGCTTAAAAAGGGGCATTGTGGTGGGAAATCAACCAATTATCATGCAGGCTGCGGACAAAGCTAGCATATATGTTACAATAATTAAAATGTGAGCTCATCACAGACCTGCCCACTCATCAATTCTCCCGCACAGGCGGGGAATTAGCCACGCGTGGGCAGGCCGTGGCAGTTATGATGAGCAGTTATGACAGCTCCACTGTGCCTCATGATGAGCTGAGCTCCTCATGAGCATGGGAGGGGTTAATATTTATATGAGCCCCTTGGCTGAAATTGTTAAAACCTTTGGCATTCAAATTATTACATACGCCAACGATACTCAACTGATAGTTTTCCTTAACCCCTCCCATGCTCATGACTAGCTCAGCTCATCATGAGGCACAGTGGATCTGTCATAACTGCTCATCATAACTGCCATGGACTGCCCACGCGCGGCTAATTCCCCGCCTGTGTGGGAGAATTGATGAGTGGGCAGGTCTGTGATGAGCTCAGCTCGTCATGAGCACAGATTCACTGTGAGTCATGACGAGCTGAGCTTGTCATGAGCACAGCTGGGCCGCGGACTCCCCACCTCACCCCCGCACCGTGGGGGAATTACTCCAGCATGCAAGGGGTTAAAAAGGGTGGGGCGCAGGGATGAGCCCTGCGGAACCCTACAGCTCAATTGCATACTCTTAGAGATGGAGTTGTCCTCGAAGACCTGAAATGAGCGGAGGTCTAAAAAAGCCTCCAACCACATTGGTGCAGTTCCTGATACCCCTGCCTCTCTGATCCTGCTGATCAGCAGTTGATGGTTCATGGTATCGAAAGCCGCACTCAGATCTAAGAGGACGATTGCCGCCGAGCCTCCGGAATCTAGAATTTTCCTGGCTTCCTCAACGACAACAATCAGAGCTGTCTCAGTGCCAGTGGTGGCTGGTGAGGTTTGTGAGTGGTAGGGCTGTGCTTAGTCGGGTGAGGAATCATGGCGCTTTTTTGGGGGAGGTAAGTCGCCATTTCCTGTGCAAATCTTATTTAACAAAAATGGGATTAAAAGTTGCATTTTTCAGACCGATTTTTTACACACACTCTCTCTCGCCTTCTGTGTCATATATCAGGGTTGCTTACTAGGTGCGTTATTAGAGTAATCCCACACCACTGACAAGCGACGATGGAAGACCACCTGCCATACTAGGGATCTCACTTCTGTATGCTTATTATAGATTCCAATGACACACTCCATGTGTGAATCAAATTTGAGTAGCCGAACTCTGCGATCCTCAGGGAATGGTGATTTTTCCGTTCCCAGATTTAGGCTAGCAAAAATGGGAGGCCGCTCTTTTGCCCATCTGGGTCCTTAATTCTGGAATGCTCTTCCTGTGACCCTGAAGATGGAAACCAATCTTTTTTGTTTCCGCAAGGGACTTAATACTTGGCTTTTTCAGCAGTGAGTAGAAGCTTCTTATCAGTAAATCAGCACGTTAGTTCTTCTTCTTTAATCTGTCCCTGAGCGCCGGGAAACCCCCTGCGGGTAGCTGTGCGCTTTATAAGTTTGAATAAATAAATAAATAAAATAAAATAAAAGATGGATACCCTCCATCTTGAAGTGGTTGTAGACCAATCAACCATTGAACTCCCGGAGGTTTATCACGGGTCTCTTGCCCTCATCCGTCTTTTCCACTAGGAAAATATTGCTGAGGAAACCTGAGGGATGCCGTGTCGAGCGACAGATGGCCCCTTTTCGGCACAGCGCCGAGACCTCCTCGTCGATCAACCGGGCATCCTCTTGGGAAAAAAGAATGGGACGTGGATCCCTTAACTGATAAGGACGATCGTAAAAGTCTATGCGGAAACAGCGCACAGTCTGAAGAACCCACGCGTCTTTCGTGAGTGCCGACCAGGCCTTTGGAAAACAGGCCAGCCTCCCTCCTATCTGAATGTGGTCAGCCGGGATTACACTCACCGTGGGAATTGCTGTTTCCTGCGACCGGCCCCCCTAGAAAAATGCTGGTTAAACACCCTCTTGATGGTGGACTGGGCTTTGTCTAGGGATGAAAAAGTGGGGAC